>NC_085061.1:5334655-5342155 GCF_963662255.1 Cinclus cinclus
TGAGGAGTTCCGTTGTCGCGGTACAGTTTATCACACCACAAAGTCCAGCTGCTGCTAAGCCTTAACAAACAATTTTCCTTTTTTTTTTTTCCCCCCCCGTTTTCTTTTTTTTTTTTTTTCCTTTAAATATAAAACCCAAAAAGCTCTAACTGATCACCTGAATCGACCTGTGATAAACTCTAGGGAGTCGAAGAGCCGCTCTCTCGGCTGTGCCGCCGCCTCCCGCGAGCTGCGGGCGCGGCGTGCGTGGGGTGAGCGGGGAAGCGCTTCCCCCCGTTTCTCACGGGTGCCGGGTGCGGGGGGTGCCGGTGACGTTCGCGGCTGCTTTAGTTTAGCTCTTTTTTGTTTTTCTTTCTTTTTTTTTTCTTTTTGTTCTATTTTACTTTTGTTTCGATTTTTTTTTTTTTTTTTTGTCGTTTTGGCCGGCCGGTCAGTCCATATCCACCTCCTCGCCGTCGGCGGGGCCGCAGTCCGATCTGTCCCTGGTTGTGCTGGCGTCCCGCGCCCGGACCGGCGACTCGGGCCTGGGGAAGCTGCCGCCCTCCGCGGGAGCGGCCGCCGCCGGGTCACCGTGCGAGGCCGCGGAGCGGGGCGAGGCTCCGGCCGGCGCGGGGGGTACCGAGCCCGCCGCGGTCGCCGCCGTGTCCGTGGAGCCGGGGCCGGGCTGAGCACCCGCGGGCGCCGGCTCCGCTCCACAACCGGGGGGGCCGGGGTTGGCGGCGGGCAGCGGGGAGTCCCGGGGGGGCTGGCCGGCCTCGGGGCCCGGGCTGGCTTTGAGGGCGGTCTGCGGGACGAGGAAGCCCAGGGGCTGCGTGATGGGGTAGAGCAAGAAGTGTCCTTTGCCGATGAGAGTGCGGGGGGCGCAGGGGGGCAGGCTGGGGAAGTCCGGGGCGGCCTTGCGGCGCGGGGGCGAGTCGGAGAGGAGGCTCTCCACGCTGAACGGGTTGAGCTTGTGGAAGCTGCCGGCGCCGCGGGGTCCCCCCGCTCCCCCGCTGCCGTCCCCCGACGGGGCGGCCGCGCAGTCCTTGTCGGGCGGGCGCTGGAGCCGCCCGCTCCCGCTTCTTTGGCTGGGGTAGAAGGGCTCGGCCGTCTGCTCGCAGGTGCCGGGGGGCGGCTCGGAGGGGGCGGCGGTGGCGGGGAGCGGCGGATGGGGCGGCGGGGGCTGCCCGCGGGGCTTGGCCTCAGGCGGGGCGGGCGAGAGGCCCCCCCCGCCGCCGCTGTCGCTGTCGGAGCTGGGCGTGCTGTGGAGGGAGAGGGCGCTGGGAGAGTGCGGGTGGCGGCTTTGGCTTTTGAGCAGCTTCTTCTCGTGCTTTCTCTTCTTCTTCTCCATCTTCTCCAGCTCCTTCCGGGCGATCTCCTCGGGGTCCATGGGCTCCCCGCTGCACGTCGTGGGGTGGGAGTTGTGAGCCGGCCGCCCCGGGCCCTTCTTCGTGTTCTCTTTCTTTCTCCATTTGGCCCGGCGGTTTTGGAACCAGACCTACACACCGAACAACGAGAAGCAATTAACACCCAGAGCACCGGCTCCCCGCGGTGGCCAGGGCGGTGGGCGGAGGGGAGAAGCGCAGCTCAGGCCTCCCTCGTCCACCCCTTCCAGGCGCCGGCAGCCCCCATCCACAGGACCGGGCCTCTGAGAAACGGAGAGCAGGGTGGGGGCAGGAAGACATATCCACACTTCTTTAAATGGGTAGGGGGGGGGTGAAAAAAAAGACGAGAAGGGGGTGCACACTCACGCACACACACGCTGCACCCTTCCCGCACCGGCGCCACGGGGAGGGGAAGGGATTCCACAGACCCCCGGCTCTTCCCCGTGGCCGAGGGGTGCAGAAGCACCGATCGCTGGCCCCACTCCCCCGCAGCAGCACGCAAAATGCGATAAACACAGCACAATAAGCGGTTGGAGGTGAGGGGGTGCGGGGGGGGGACACGACGGACCGTGCGGAGCTCCGACCTCCTGCCCCCCCCCCCCCGGGAGACGGAGCAGAGGGGTTGGATCACCCCAAAAAGAGGTTTTGGTTGGGTTTGTTATAGACAGATCATAGGAAAGAAATTAAATTAAATTAAAACCTCTCTGCTCCGGCCCTGCTGCTGCCTGCCTTGGCAGGTCCCCAGTGTCCCCGCAGCCCGCGGGCACACGCGTCCCTCCTCGCCCCCGCGGCCCGTCGGGGCTGCTGGCAGCGACTGTGCAGGCCGGACCACGACCCCAGCTCGGGAGCACCGCGGGAATACCGGTGCCCGATCCCGGCCCTTCCCCCGGCCGAGCTCCGCAGGCTCCCCGAGCACGGCGAGAGGCGGCTCTGGGAGCGGCTGGAAGGACACCGTGAAGCACAGCCTACGGAGGAACCGCGGACAACGGCGCTGCCTCATCCCGGGGGGCCGTCCCCGACTCTCAGGGTGGATTTAAGGACGCATTCCCGGCACACGCAGCCCACGCAAAGCCGCCCCCCGCACGGCCGCGGGTCCCGGCAAGATGCGGGGCCGCAGCTCGGCCTCGCCGCCCGCTCGCAGCCAGCGCGGCACAGAACAGCATCCCGAGATCCAACAGCCACCCCGTATCCCCCCAGCCACTTCCCATTTATTTTTTGAAAGATCCACTGAAGCAGATCGGTGCTTCCCCTCTCTGTCCCGCACCGCCAAGGACCTGAGCAGCTCGTTAAAATTAAGTTTTACAAGTTTCGCTCGCTCTCGATGCACCTACGAGCTTTATTGACATTCTCCAGCATACCCTGGCCCGTGATTAAGCCTCATATTTGCATGCTAATTTTCTCGCCCTTGACTCATTTAAGAAAAATGTTTACATACTAAAAAATGTTATGGGAAGCCAGGCTGCGTTGCTACTCTTCTCATTTCGCAAGATTAAAAAAAAAAATAGGGTAGCAATAATAATAATAATAATAATAATAATAATGATGATAAGACAGCAAGCAGCAGTGCAAGGCAGGGAACAAAAGGGCCGGGAGGCGCTGGGCTGCGGCCCAAGCGCACAGGGCCCGTCCCGGAGCAGGGTCCGAGAGGTCTCCCCGGGGACTGCTCGGCGCATGGAGGGGGCTGTGGGGGTGGGAAGGGAGGGGGGGGACACACGTTTTTTACCTGCACTCTGGACTCCACCAAGTCTAGCCTGAGAGCCAGAGCCTCTCGCATAAACACGTCCGGGTAATGACTTTCATTAAACGCCTTTTCCAGCTCCTCGAGCTGCCAGCCGGTAAAATTGGTGCGGGTTCGTCTTCTTTTACAGCCAGGGCTTTCCTTGTCCGGGTCACCCGAATCTGAAAAAGCAGAGATACCCTCAGGTCCCTGGGAAACAGGCCTTCTCCCCCCCTCCCTGCCATTCACAGGAGCCTTTTAACTTTTGTGCTCGGTAGCGTTGGTAAAAGAGCGGGATTATTCACACACCTGCGCTAAAAATGGGGAGGAACCCGATCTGCCCTCGCCTCCTCCGAAAATGTACTTTACAGAACATTTACTCCTGAAGGAAGCTCTCCACAGGCACTCAGCTGGCAGAGAGAGAGAGAGAAGTTCCAATATTTGCTCCAACCACCAGAGGTTTCATTAAAAAAAAAAAAATTAAAAGCCCCCACCCTTTCCCTTCCCCAGCCCCTCTGGAGCACCTGCGTGGGTCACAGCTCACGGCCCCGTTCCACGCGGGACGCCGAGCACAGGATGGCCCCTGGGCCTCCCGCAGTCCCCCCGAGCACGGGCGGGCGTGGGGCTGGGATGCTCGCAGCCTCTTTGAGTACGTACAGCTCCAGGCTCGGGATTTTCAGCCCTCGGCTGCACCTCCCCTTAACCTTTTTCCGCCAGGTGTGGAAATTCAGAAAAAAATCATAAAAAATAGTAATAATAATAATAATAATAATTTGTGTTTAGTTGAGGTGCAGTGTGGGGCAGCTCCAGGCTCAACCAGAAGGATATTGGGGCGACAGAATGTTTTAGTAGCTGAACAATAGCGGTGCCACAGGCCAGTGGGGAGGGAAGGAGGGAGAACGCTTCCCTTTCGTTAAACCGTATAAAAAAAGAATTATTACCGCTCTTCATTCCGCAAACTCCAGTGATTCCCATTATTATTTTTATTACTATCTTTTAATGGTATCGAGCTGCCACGCGATGAACTTTGGGGGAAGGCACCGGGCCGGGCCCGCTATTGTTCAGGGCACACGCGTGGCCCTGCGCCGGTGGGAACGAGGAATGCTCCCGGCGCTCGGACCGGGGCCGTGCGCCCCCTCGGGGGGCCAGCACAGTCGCCTAACCTCCCCCCGAGACACCCCAAAATTCGTAGATGAGGATAGCGGGGCTACGGGGGTGCGGTGCTTTCCTTCCTCCGCGCTGACACGCTCCGGGCGGGGAGCGACGGTCGGGTCGCGGGGTGGGGGGGGCGGGGGGACACACGCGACACGGAGCCGCTCCTACCTGCGAGCTTGAAGGGCTGGCTGTCCCCGCTCACCCCGCAGCCGGAGGGGATGAGCGGCGCCGGGTTGACCACAGAGGCGGCGCAGGAGCCGCTCAGTAATCCATCGATGGAGAAGGGCACGGAGGCGGCCGCCGACTGCAGCTGGTGCCCGGCCAGCTCGTAGACGTGGTGGTGCCCGAGCGGGTAAGGGAAACCCACCATCCCCCCGAACTGGGCATGAGGATGCTCCAGGATGCGGCTGTCCATCATGGGGGCGGCTCTAGGGCGGGGGGTGCCGGCGGGGCTGGGGGCGCTGGCGGCGGGGCGGCTGGGGCCGGGGGTGCTGCTGGCGGAGGAGGCGGCGCGGCGAGGGGCTCATGCTGCAGGGCGCCGGGCGCTTTAACTTTATCAACATCAGGCTCCCAATAATTAGCTCAGGCTGGGGGAATTTGGGACCAATAAGAAACGTTAATCGGTCCTGACGTCAGAGACGTGCCAGT
Organism: Cinclus cinclus; assembly: GCF_963662255.1. Lineage (NCBI taxonomy): Eukaryota > Metazoa > Chordata > Aves > Passeriformes > Cinclidae > Cinclus > Cinclus cinclus. The sequence goes on from NC_085061.1 coordinate 5,339,540, forward strand.
GTGGGGAGCAAACGTTTTCCATATCGATTGCTAATTATACCTGACATCCAGCCTCAATAAACAATATCAGAGCTGTCACAACACGACGAGGGGGGCTTTGATACGAACTCCAGCCCGAGGAGGGCGGCGGGGGCCGGCCGGGCGGGGGGGGCGGAGGGGAACGCGCGGATCTGCCTGATACCCGGTTAAATACTAAACAGTTGGAGTTACACACACACAGCCCCCCCCCCCCCCCCCCCTCCAACCCACCCTCTTCCCCCTTGTCCCCTCCCCTCGCCAAATCACTAATAGATTTCCCTTTAAAACATTCACCAGCGTGTTGTGGGGATTTTTCACCAGAAATGCTCTACTCTCTGAACCTTTAAAGTGATGTTGCTCCAATTACAGAGAGACATTGAGCGGCAAATAGACTGATCCAATAATAGGAGATTCATCATCCGCTCTTTCCAGAGCTGTCACATTGAATTTAAAACTACAAGCCTTTTCATCTCCTCTCCGGCTCTATAACAGGGGAGAGGGGCGGGGGGTAGAAGGGAAAAAATGGGAGTGGGGGGGGAAGGAAAGGAAGGAGAAAAAAATGTAAAAGGAAGAGCCGTTTGCAGCGTTTAGGAGGAGATTTAAGAATATCAATCGAAATGATAATTAATGCAATCTCCTATCGATTCGGCCACGGATACCCCCCCTCTCCAGCAGTAACCACAACGTTCGAATTGTGAGCGCAGCCACAACCACCAGAAGCGGCCTCTGATCGCTAAAGAGGAGGCCAAAAACTACTAGTAATAATAACTTTTAAAATCCAAACCCAAACGAAGTTCCCATCCCTACATCCCTCCCATTTAACCTCCCCCCCGCTTCTCCGCTGGAGCAGCCCATCGCATACTCCACGCTTCATCCCGCCAGTCATTCACAGCTCCCAAATAGCCGCCAAACTGCTCCTAATTAAATTACGTCTCCATAGAAGTTTTCACCCAGATAAAACATTGATAGATTCCCCCGGTGAATAATTTAAGGGGCGGTTCTCCAGCATAGCGCAGGGCTAGGGACCCCCATTTTTGTGCCCTCTCCCGGTTAGAGAAACACTTCCCAAGCTCCCAGGAGAGAAGGAGGGGGGTACTTGCCAGCCCCTCCCATCCCGAGCCCGCTGGGACCGGAGCTGGCGGTCCCCTGGGCCGGGAGGACCCAACCTGGCCACCCCCGGGAGGGCTCCCCCGGACCCTGAGAAGGTGGAAGAGGGACGCGGAGAGAAGCAGCGTTTGCGTTTAACAAAGAGGAGAGCGAAAGGGCCGGGCCGGGAAATCAAGACAGGGGAAACCCTTTAAATCTTCCTGGGACGTTCGTGAGGAATGAAATCCTTGGAGTCGGGGGGCGGGCACGGTGGGGTGAGGATAAAGAAATCAAAATAGGTAGGAAGGAAAAAGGAGAGAGAGGGGAAGAGGAAAGAGAGAGCGACACTTTATGTCTGGAAAACATACAAATAGATTTTCCAGTTATAAAAGATCCAGTCAAGATGATACATTTCCTAGCGCTGGTTTGTGTGGGTATGAGAGGGGGAAGTTAAAATTGAAATAAAAAGGAAGTCGAGTCTCTAATCTATGCTGTCTGTCCGGAGCTGTATTTATTCACCTAATTGAATGCCATACAATATACTGCTGTATTATTGCTGTTCCCTCCCTCCTCCCTATAGATTAGTTTAATTATGGTCTCCCTGCCTCTGCTTAGAGCTAAAAGGTAGCCTGAATTTGGACTACACAGTCCTAACAGAAATAAGAAAATGATGGGGTTGGTATTAATTCTGGGGTCAAGGGCTTCACTTTTCACCATAATTTAATTTCTTTCTCTATAAATACTAAATGTAAACTGTGTCCACTGGACCAAATTTTGCCTGTAGCAATAAATGCCTCATTTTCTGTCGGATTTCAGGAGAGGAATGCAAGCAGGACGTGTTTCTGAATACAGAATGGTAATCAATCCAGCACAGAACAAGAGAGGGGGGACTTTTCTCTCTCTCCCTCTCTTTATTATAATGAATTAATTCGACTTTATTTATCCCATTTTCTGGAGCTGACAGAATGTTAATTTGAGTTGAAATTTCTCTCGCCTCTCACTCCCTGACCCCTGGCCTCCAGATTGGCGTGTTGTAATAACCTGAATCTTTCAACAGAAGCCCTGATAATTGTTACCTTATTAGCATGCAAATTGTTTAATTAATATTATTATGGAGAAGCATACAATCCGTCCGTCACTTGACCTCAAGTGCAAGTCCACGTAGTAAGCGGCTCTGTGCATTTCAATGTGCACATTTAAAATCGACTTCTGTTTTAATGTTTCTAGGATCCTTGTCGAGCTTCTAAAAATCTCTCTTAAAGTGTTTGAGAGGAGCTTTCATGCGGGGAGGGGAAAAGGCTTTTGATGGCTCTCGGCCTTGATATCTCTTTATATTGCTCTCTATCTAAAACACAAATTATAGAAGCCGTTTTCTTCTTCGTCGTCTTTCTTTTTTTTTTTCTTATTTTTGAACATCAAAATTTAATAATTGCTTCCTTGTCAATTGCTGCTTCTTTAAAGGCACCCCCTTCAATCCGGAGAGCTGTTCCTCCAGCCAAACACTCGCACCAG